>NC_138309.1:80050000-80077500 GCF_965601325.2 Salmo salar
TGTGAGTAGAGGAGAGACTGTGAGTAGAGGAGAGACTGTGAGTAGAGGAGAGACCGTGAGTAGAGGAGAGACTGAGTAGAGGAGAGACTGTGTGTAGAGGAGAGACTGTGTGTAGAGGAGAGACTGTGAGTAGAGGAGAGACTGTGAGTAGAGGAGAGACTGTGTGTAGAGGAGAGACTGTGAGTAGAGGAGAGACTGTGAGTAGAGGAGAGACCGTGAGTAGAGGAGAGACTGAGTAGAGGAGAGACTGTGTGTAGAGGAGAGACTGTGTGTAGAGGAGAGACTGTGAGTAGAGGAGAGACTGTGAGTACAGGAGAGACTGTGTGTAGAGGAGAGACTGAGTAGAGGAGAGACTGAGTAGAGGAGAGACTGTGTGTAGAGGAGAGACTGTGAGTAGAGGAGAGACTGAGTAGAGGAGAGACTGTGTGTAGAGGAGAGACTGTGAGTAGAGGAGAGACTGTGAGTAGAGGAGAGACTGTGTGTAGAGGAGAGACTGTGAGTAGAGGAGAGACTGTGAGTAGAGGAGAGACTGTGAGTAGAGGAGAGACCATGAGTAGAGGAGAGACTGAGTAGAGGAGAGACTGTGTGTAGAGGAGAGACTGTGTGTAGAGGAGAGACTGTGAGTAGAGGAGAGACTGTGAGTAGAGGAGAGACCGTGAGTAGAGGAGAGACTGAGTAGAGGAGAGACTGTGTGTAGAGGAGAGACTGTGAGTAGAGGAGAGACTGTGTGTAGAGGAGAGACTGTGTGTAGAGGAGAGACTGTGAGTAGAGGAGAGACTGAGTAGAGGAGAGACTGTGTGTAGACGAGAGACTGTGAGTAGAGGAGAGACTGTGTGTAGAGGAGAGACTGTGTGTAGAGGAGAGACTGTGAGTAGAGGAGAGACTGAGTAGAGGAGAGACTGTGTGTAGAGGAGAGACTGTGAGTAGAGGAGAGACTGTGAGTAGAGGAGAGACTGTGAGTAGAGGAGAGACTGTGTGTAGAGGAGAGACTGTGAGTAGAGGAGAGACTGTGAGTAGAGGAGAGACTGTGTGTAGAGGAGAGACTGAGTAGAGGAGAGACTGAGTAGAGGAGAGACTGTGTGTAGAGGAGAGACTGTGAGTAGAGGAGAGACTGAGTAGAGGAGAGACTGAGTAGAGGAGAGACTGTGTAGAGGAGAGACTGTGAGTAGAGGAGAGACTGAGTAGAGGAGAGACTGTGTGTAGAGGAGAGACTGTGAGTAGAGGAGAGACTGTGAGTAGAGGAGAGACTGTGAGTAGAGGAGAGACTGTGTGTAGAGGAGAGACTGTGAGTAGAGGAGAGACTGTGAGTAGAGGAGAGACTGTGAGTAGAGGAGAGACCGTGAGTAGAGGAGAGACTGTGTGTAGAGGAGAGACTGTGAGTAGAGGAGAGACTGTGAGTAGAGGAGAGACTGTGTGTAGAGGAGAGACTGTGAGTAGAGGAGAGACTGTGAGTAGAGGAGAGACTGTGAGTAGAGGAGAGACCGTGAGTAGAGGAGAGACTGAGTAGAGGAGAGACTGTGTGTAGAGGAGAGACTGTGTGTAGAGGAGAGACTGTGAGTAGAGGAGAGACTGTGAGTAGAGGAGAGACTGTGTGTAGAGGAGAGACTGAGTAGAGGAGAGACTGAGTAGAGGAGAGACTGTGAGTAGAGGAGAGACTGAGAGTAGAGGAGAGACTGAGTAGAGGAGAGACTGAGTAGAGGAGAGACTGTGTAGAGGAGAGACTGTGAGTAGAGGAGAGACTGAGTAGAGGAGAGACTGTGTGTAGAGGAGAGACTGTGAGTAGAGGAGAGACTGTGAGTAGAGGAGAGACTGTGAGTAGAGGAGAGACTGTGTGTAGAGGAGAGACTGTGAGTAGAGGAGAGACTGAGTAGAGGAGAGACTGTGTGTAGAGGAGAGACTGTGAGTAGAGGAGAGACTGTGAGTAGAGGAGAGACTGTGAGTAGAGGAGAGACTGTGAGTAGAGGAGAGACTGTGTGTAGAGGAGAGACTGTGAGTAGAGGAGAGACTGTGAGTAGAGGAGAGACTGTGAGTAGAGGAGAGACTGTGTGTAAAGTAGAGAATCCCCACATGCGCAGAAGCTTTGGACACTGTCGGGAAAAGGGGTCCAGAAAAGTCAGCCATCAAAATATGCCTTCAATGAAAGAACATGTGATGAAATTGATTTAATAAAAGCTTCCAACAGCACTTACACTGCACCTTTGGCACCTTTGTACATGTAATACACAGAACGTGGTTTCTGTAGTCAACAATGCTACATTCGTGCCTTGCATAACAACAACTAGTTAGCTAAAGCTAAATCAGGCGCCCTAAAACTAATGGTACAACAGCACTCTAATGGTACAACAGCACTCTCTAATGGTACAACAGCACTCTAATGGTAAACAGACACTCTAATGGTACAACAGCACTCTAATGGTACAACAGCACCCTAATGGTACAACAGGCACTCTAATGGTACAACAGCACTCTCTAATGGTACAACAGCACTCTCTAATGGTACAACAGCACTCTAATGGTACAACAGCACTCTAATGGTACAACAGCACCCTAATGGTACAACAGGCACTCTAATGGTACAACAGGCACTCTAATGGTACAACAGCACTCTAATGGTACAACAGCACTCTAATGGTACAACAGCACTCTCTAATGGTACAACAGCACTCTAATGGTACAACAGACACTCTAATGGTACAACAGCACTCTAATGGTACAACAGCACTCTAATGGTACAACAGCACTCTAATGGTACAACAGACACTCTAATGGTACAACAGCACTCTAATGGTACAACAGCACTCTAATGGTACAACAGCACTCTAATGGTACAACAGCACTCTCTAATGGTACAACAGCACTCTAATGGTACAACAGCACTCTAATGGTACAACAGCACTCTCTAATGGTACAACAGCACTCTAATGGTACAACAGCACTCTAATGGTACAACAACTCTCTAATGGTACAACAGCACTCTAATGGTACAACAGCACTCTCTAATGGTACAACAGCACTCTAATGGTACAACAGCACTCTAATGGTACAACAGCACTCTAATGGTACAACAGCACTCTCTAATGGTACAACAGCACTCTAATGGTACAACAGCACCCTAATGGTACAACAGGCACTCTAATGGTACAACAGCACTCTCTAATGGTACAACAGCACTCTCTAATGGTACAACAGCACTCTCTAATGGTACAACAGCACTCTAATGGTACAACAGCACTCTAATGGTACAACAGCACTCTCTAATGGTACAACAGCACTCTAATGGTACAACAGACACTCTAATGGTACAACAACACTCTAATGGTACAACAGACACTCTAATGGTACAACAGCACTCTCTAATGGTACAACAGCACTCTAATGGTACAACAGACACTCTAATGGTACAACAGCACTCTAATGGTACAACAGCACTCTAATGGTACAACAGCACTCTAATGGTACAACAGCACTCTCTAATGGTACAACAGCACTCTAATGGTACAACAGCACTCTAATGGTACAACAACTCTCTAATGGTACAACAGCACTCTAATGGTACAACAACACTCTAATGGTACAACAGCACTCTAATGGTACAACACCACTCTAATGGTACAACAGCACTCTAATGTTACAACAGCACTCTAATGGTACAACAGCACTCTCTAATGGTACAACAGCACTCTAATGGTACAACAGACACTCTAATGGTACAACAGCACTCTAATGGTACAACAGCACCCTAATGGTACAACAGCACTCTAATGGTACAACAGCACTCTAATGGTACAACAGCACTCTAATGGTACAACAGCACTCTAATGGTACAACAACACTCTAATGGTACAACAGCACTCTAATGGTACAACAGGCACCCTAATGGTACAACAGGCACTCTAATGGTACAACAGGCACCCTAATGGTACAACAGGCACTCTAATGGTACAACAGCACTCTAATGGTACAACAACACTCTAATGGTACAACAGCACTCTAATGGCACAACAGGCACCCTAATGGTACAACAACACTCTAATGGTACAACAGCACTCTAATGGTACAACAGGCACTCTAATGGTACAACAGCACTCTAATGGTACAACAGCACTCTAATGGTACAACAGCACTCTAATGGTACAACAACACTCTAATGGTACAACAGCACTCTAATGGTACAACAGACACTCTAATGGTACAACAGGTAAGGACAAAAGGATGAAACCCAAGCAGACAGAGAGAGGGGGCATGACAGTTCAACTACCAGCCAGTAGGGGCATGGGTAATGGATAGCCATGGTGCCAAGCAGACAGAGAGAGGGGGCATTACAGTTGAACTACCAGCCAGTAGGGGCATGGGTAATGGATAGCCATGGTGCCAAGCAGACAGAGAGAGGGGGCATTACAGTTCAACTACCAGCCAGTAGGGGCATGGGTAATGGATAGCCATGGTGCCAAGCAGACAGAGAGAGGGGGCATGACAGTTCAACTACCAGCCAGTAGGGGCATGGGTAATGGATAGCCATGGTGCCAAGCAGACAGAGAGAGGGGGCATTACAGTTCAACTACCAGCCAGTAGGGGCATGGGTAATGGATAGCCATGGTGCCAAGCAGACAGAGAGAGGGGGCATGACAGTTCAACTACCAGCCAGTAGGGGCATGGGTAATGGATAGCCATGGTGCCAAGCAGACAGAGAGAGGGGGCATGACAGTTCAACTACCAGCCAGTAGGGGCATGGGTAATGGATAGCCATGGTGCCAAGCAGACAGAGAGAGGGGGCATGACAGTTCAACTACCAGCCAGTAGGGGCATGGGTAATGGATAGCCATGGTGCCAAGCAGACAGAGAGAGGGGGCATTACAGTTCAACTACCAGCCAGTAGGGGCATGGGTAATGGATAGCCATGGTGCCAAGCAGACAGAGAGAGGGGGCATTACAGTTCAACTACCAGCCAGTAGGGGCATGGGTAATGGATAGCCATGGTGCCAAGCAGACAGAGAGAGGGGGCATGACAGTTCAACTACCAGCCAGTAGGGGCATGGGTAATGGATAGCCATGGTGCCAAGCAGACAGAGAGAGGGGGCATTACAGTTCAACTACCAGCCAGTAGGGGCATGGGTAATGGATAGCCATGGTGCCAAGCAGACAGAGAGAGGGGGCATGACAGTTCAACTACCAGCCAGTAGGGGCATGGGTAATGGATAGCCATGGTGGATTTCACCTCAATTAATGGAAAGTTTAAAAAATCTGAGGCTGCTAGAGACCAATACTAGACCTGCAGTTCCCAACCTTGTCTGTTCCAGGATCCCCAAATCACAGCCAAACCCTCCAGGACCACCATCCGTGGAGTCACATACGCTTTTTAACACTAAATATCTCAGCGGTCACATTTAGTTCATTTTAGCAGTGAATGTAACAAATTAAAGGCCTATTATTAATATAAACAATCTGCATTGTGAAAAGTAATGTAAAATCTGTTAAAGAAAAGCAGCGCTGATAATGATATTGAACCTTAAGTTAATTGAATAGATGGAATGACGTGCTTTTTTTTGGAAGAGTTTTGAATCCTGTGATTCACAACTTATTTTCCAGTGTGTTGTCCGCGTGACACTCACCTGGTGATCGTACTCTTCTGTTTGTCGGCCACCGTCTTGATGTCAGTGAGCAGGAGGAAGCGCTGGTGGAAGTAGTGCAGGTGGAGGATGCAGACCAACAGGAAGGAGGTGGGGATGAAGATCCTTGTGAACAGAGCCGGGACAGAGAACTTCTCCAGACCCAGGTCTTCCAGTCTACACAGGAAGAGGCAGAAGGAGGAGGGTGGTTGACACGGAACGATGGTAAAGACTCTCTCTCTCTCTCTCTCTCTCTCTCTCTTATTCCCTCTGTCTCTCTCATTGTCTCTCTCATTGTCTCTCTCTCTCTCTCTCTCTCTCTCTCATTCCCTCTGTCTCTCTCATTGTCTCTCTCTCTCTCTCTCTCTCTCTCTCTCTCTCTCTCATTCCCTCTGTCTCTCTCATTGTCTCTCTCTCTCTCTCTCTCTCTCTCTCTCTCTCATTCCCTCTGTCTCTCTCATTGTCTCTCTCTCTCTCTCTCTCTCTCTCTCTCTCTCTCTCTCTCTCTCTCTCTCTCTCTCCTCCCCCCCCCATATGTTTTTACTCACTTGTCCTTGCTCATGCCAGTCATGTTGAACCAGACGTGGATGGAGGAGTCAAACTGGAAGGTGTAGATCAGGATGAGAACAAGCATGGTGTACACCACCACAGACATCCAGAAGTACTTCAGCATGCTCCTCCACCACTCATAGTGCACCTGGTGATGGCCAGAGAGACAGGCTGTTATACAACTTTTACACCTACCTTCAGATCACCATTCACTACTACACTACGTGTAGTTTGTTGGTTATAGACACTCATTTTACATTTTAGTCAATAGCAGACGCTCTTATCCAGAGCAACCTACAGTAGTGAGTGCATACATTTCCGTACTTTTTTGTGCACTCCAGAAGTACAGAAATGGTGTATGTGGAGTGCACATGATTTAGTTTCCCCGGTAGTACGGAACCAAAGGAAAGGTCCCAAAAAGTGCATCAGCCCTGGGCTACATCAAAAACCTGCCCAGAGCCACCCGGACAGGAAGGTACAGTAAGCCTACAGTAACAGCACCTGGTAGCAGGCCACACAGAAGAGAAGGAGCATCATGTAGATGATCTTGTACATGACGATGCGTCCCTCAAAGCTGACGAAGAAGAACATGCCGCCGCAGATATAGATCCAGTACTTGTTCAGCATGGCCATGAGTGTGTTGCCTAGCAACTCCATCATCTCCCTGTGGCCACCGCTCTCATCTACCACCTCCCTGTCCTCTATAAGAAGCACATGGGAGGGAAGAGTTGAAGCAATGACATAGAAGACGACAACAACAACAACAACAGCAACAACAATGACAGAGGGATAAGCTAACACAACTAAGGCAAAAAGTAGTGTATGTTTTGTGTAAAAAAAATGGAGGTGATTAATGTCTTTCTTGACACCTGATAGAGCAGAATTCAAGACATGCTTATATTTCATTTAAATAATGAATTAATGTCAATCTGAGATGTTTGTGAAAGTTTGCATTACATGTGTTCATCTGAAACTCATACTGTACATTACATGTGTTCATCTGAAACTCATACTGTACATTACATGTGTTCATCTGAAACTCATACTGTACATTACATGTGTTCATCTGAAACTCATACTGTACATTACGTGTTCATCTGAAACTCATACTGTACATTACATGTGTTCATCTGAAACTCATACTGTACATGAACTCATCATAAGGGGCCACAGTGGCTCAAAGGTCTGCATACCCACATCCATACCCACACATGCAGTCAGAGCACTAGCCTTTTGGCGGCCCTAATAACATTTTTGTTGGGGGGGGGCCCACCCGGGGGGCCCCACCCACCTTACGAGCAAAACATTTTAGCGGCCCCCCTCTTATGTTACAGTTTTAAAGCAAGTTTGCTGCAATTCTACACATTTTTCCATGATGCGGAAAGAAGATTTAGCTATTTTATAACTAATTTAATGCAATTCTACTGATTTTGCCATGGGGTGGAGAGAAATGTTTGCACTTTGAATATGATATCTGAGTGAGAGTGACTAACAAAATCAATGTGGCACCCCGGTCGGTAATTTGACCATGATTACCAATCTAAAAATGTTTTGCTGACATGGCTAATTGAGTGACTGTCAGTTACATAACAAGATAAAAACTGCTGATACACAACCACATTTCTAAATTGCACCTTGTGTAGTCTACTATTCTACCTAGCAACAGTAAGTTGAGACCACGGCCGAGTTCCCGAAATTGATCCGCGGGCCGCCAGTTGTCCATCCCTGCTGTACATACTCTCACCAGGAACTCTCAGTCAGACAGACAGACAGTCAGTCAGTCAGACAGACGGACAGAAGGACAGACAGATAGGCCAACAGACAGAGACTGACTGACAGACCCTTCTTGTGGGTATGGATGACTCTGATGTCCGTCAGCACCTCCTCTTCTCTCTGGCTCTCCTTCCTCTCTGTCAACGCCTGTCTCAGCAGCAGCCAGAAACTCAGCAGACACAGCATCTTGGAGCCCAGTTCCCGGAAGGGCACCTCTTTCTTTAAGAAAAGCCCGGGCACAGGTTGGAGGAGCTCGAAGCTCCAGATATACTGTAGGATGATCAACAGGTTCCCATAGAACACCATGAAGGGGGAGGTGGTCATGGTGTACTGACGGCGGTCGCGCACCATCCACAGCGTGCACGACCAGATGAGAAACACAAAGGTCAGCCAGCTGACATAAGTGATACTCCACGCCTGGGAGGGAAGGAAAGATGGGGAGGGAGAGATGGGGAGGAAGGAAGGGAGAGATGGGGGGAGGAAGGGAGGGAGGGAGAGATGGGAGGAAGGGAGGGAGGGAGAGATGGGGAGGAAGAGATGGGGAGGAAGGGAGGGAGGGAGAGATGAGGAGGGAGAGATGGGAGGAAGGGAGGGAGGGAGAGATGGGGAGGGAGAGATGGGGAGGGAGAGATGAGGAGGAAGGGAGGGAGGGAGAGATGGGGAGGAAGGGAGGGAGGGAGAGATGGGGAGGGAGAGATGGGAGGAAGGGAGGGAGAGATGGGGAGGAAGGGAGGGAGGGAGAGATGGGGAGGGAGAGATGGGAGGAAGGGAGGGATGGAGAGATGGGGAGGGAGAGATGGGAGGAAGGAAGGGAGGGAGGGAGAGATGGGGAGGGAGAGATGGGGAGGGAGAGAGAGATAGGGAGGGAGAGATGGGAGGAAGGGAGGGAGGGAGGAGGGAGAGATGGGGAGGGAGAGATAGGAAGGAAGGGAGGGAGAGATGGGGAGGGATGGAGGGAGAGACGGGGAGAGAGAGATGGGGAGGGAGGGAGGGAGGGAGAGATGGGGAGGGAGGAGGGAGAGATGGGGAGGGAGGAGGGAGAGATGGGGAGAAAGAGATGGGGAGGGAGAGATGGGGAGGGAGGAGGGAGAGATGGGGAGGGAGGAGGGAGAGATGGGGAGGGATGGAGGGAGAGATGGGGAGAGAGAGATGGGGAGGGAGGAGGGAGAGATGGGGAGGGAGGAGGGAGAGATGGGGAGGGATGGAGGGAGAGATGGGGAGAGAGAGATGGGGAGGGAGGAGGGAGAGATGGGGAGGGAGGAGGGAGAGATGGGGAGGGATGGAGGGAGAGAGAGATGGGGAGGGAGGAGGTCGAGAGAGTAAGAGAGAGAAAGCTAGATCATCAAGCCACTAATAATAAAGGTTAAACATCACACATCATTGATACCACTGGTGTCGCTAAAAGGAACCACTTTTGTGAGAGCAGTCACTGGCATAGCACGGCATAGCACAATATCCTTTAACCAACAGATCAAATGAAGTGACACTATTCTTAGACGTGTAAAACAGAGTGCAGGCCAGGGTTGTTTCTCAAGAGAGAGGACGGCCTTCCACCCATCCATCCATCCATCCCCACCACCACCTTTCTACCTACCAGTGACCTCAGCAGTGCTCTACTAACCAACCAACCAACCGCCCATGAAGAAAGAACACACATCCCTTCTTTGGTGTATGAGGTGACGCTTCAATGCTATATGGTACACATCACCCAGGGCCAACAGGGGCTGGCTGCAAGCTGTCATCGCTAATGACTAAATTGGCCACTGGGACGCTGTGTGTGTGGTGTGCGTGTGCGTGTGCGTGTGCGTGTGTGTGTGTGTGTGTGTGTGTGGGTGTGTGTGTGTGTGTGGATCCTGAAGCTCTCGCCTGGGACTGAAAAGGCAGACTGTTCCTTACTCCTCCTCCTCCTCCGACAGACACACAAACAGCCAGCCAGCCAGCCAGCCAGCCAGCCAGCCAGACAGACAGACAGACAGACAGACAGACAGACAGACAGACAGACAGACAGACAGACAGACAGACAGACAGACAGACAGACAGACAGACAGACAGACAGACAGACAGACAGACAGACAGACAGACAGACAGACAGACTCACCATCATTGCGATGAGAGCACAGATGTAGCTTTGCTTCATGATGAACCTGAAGGCCGTGACCACGGTATTAGCTCGCGCCATTCCTTCCCCCGGTGCCATCGCCCACGCCATCGCCCCTGCATCCATCTCTTCTTTCAAACCGTCACCACGCGCAACCACCACCTCATACACACTCCCTGTAGGACGGAGGAAAAGGAGGGAGGGAAGGAGGGAGAGAGAGCAGACAGCATCACGAGCGAGCTACCTACAAAAACGGATGTTAACCATTAACTAATAACCACAGTCATCCTTGAGAAGCAAAGCCCCGTCTTTTTCACATTAACCACAGTCACACTTTCTTATGAACCAGGCAAATTTCCCCAAAGTGCTGCTGTTTTCCAGCATGAGGTCTGTGTATGTCAGGGTGAGGGTCTTAGTCCCTATATGTGGGTGATACTAACCCAGGTCTGGCCCTGTTTGGCCTGGTTTGTACTGCGGTGTGGAGTGCAGCTCCAGCCCCAGCAGCTTGTTGGTGTGGACATAGTCCGGAGGAGACCCGTTGGAGGTTACTATCAAAACCTGGGGTAGAAAAACGCCCTTAGCGGGGAGATTCACAATAGCACGTTTTTGTACGTTTATGAATGCGTTATCATCCATGTATTTGCTTGTCCAATAGTTTTTGTTTTATATCTGTTAACCAAGTGACATCTGATTGGGCCCGTTTATAAGCAACTCGAAAACGCAAAAAAAACCTCTCAAATATAGGTAATCTTGCAAGTTACAAAATATAGCCAAGGAGTAGCATGCAAACCTCAGATGTGCTGTATCCGTCTTGGGTTGAAAGAAGCTGGAGAAAACAAATGAAAAATACATTGAGACAGCCCTTATATGATACTCATGTTTGCTTACAAACACACGATCAGTGACAGGATATTGTCACACATGACACCTTACACACGGGCATTACAGGGCCACGAAAGAACTTGGACAACATGAAACAGACAGGAACATGAAATAAATAGGTGTGTGAGATATTACTACAGTACATATTCCGGATGTTTGATTACGTTTCTGTCATCTGTGTGGTGAGCCATGCTCCACACTTCTCTCCTCTTCTCTGCTGTGGAGGTGATGTCATCAACCATAGGCTCCTCCCCTTCACCCAGTTCTCCCCCTTCACCCTCACCAGGCTCCTGCGAAATAGATCAGTAGAAAAACAAAGCAAAAACATGTAGTGTACGTTATGGTAAATGTGGGTGATTGGGAATTCTAGACATTTCCAAGAACTGCGGATGTGAGGAAGAATGTACAGATTTCCTTGGTGCATATTGACTGAGTGACTCACCTTAGAAAAATACAGTTCAACAAATCTACGCTGCACCAAAATGGTGGAGGTGTTACAGTAGACCATGTTCAGTTAGACCAACGCCATGTTGGTGCAGAGTGGATTCTATAGGCAGGGTTGGGTGGATTACAAGAAAAATGTAATCCATTACTGATTACAGTTACATGAAAACTAAAGTAATCAGTAACTTAATCCTTTGGATGACTCAAAATGAGTAACATAATCTGATTACACCAAGGCATATTTGTTTAACAATGACGGCCTACCCCAGCCAAACCCTAACGACGCTGGGCCAATTGTGCACCGCCCTATGGGACTCCCAATCACGGTCGGTTGTGATACAGAATTGAACCAGGGTCTGTAGTGACACCTCTAGCACTGAGATGCAGTGTCTTAGACCACTGCGCCACTCGGGAGCCCCATTCAAAGTGCTTAATTCTAAGTGTACTAGACTACTAAAATGGTATGATTCAATAAATAAATAGTGAGTCAAGATACAATGATGTGTAACCTTAACCAGTGATTGTCATGAACGTTGGGTTTGACAATAGGCCTACAATTCAAAATAGGGTTCCAGAAGAATAAAAATAACAATTCAATATACAGATTAATGTGCCAACATCTTTATGGTCACTAATATGACATAAGATAATTCATGTGAGACTAATTCCCCACCTGAGGAAGTGGCTAGTTCACCGACTCTAAATATAGCCAAAACACTCAAAGATCTTGGTTATGCCACGTATTCCAAACTGTATCAGACATACGTGTGTCCTGTTCTGGACTATTCAGTAGGAGTGTGGGTGCTAAGAGCTATTTTAAAACACAAACATGTTCATAACAGAACGTGACTTTTTAGGTGTCCACATGTTTGCACCTATACACTGTTTTATTTTACCTTTATTTAACTAGGCAAGACAGTTAAGAACAAATTCTTATTTTCAATGAATTAACTGCCTTGTTGAGGGGCAGAACAACAGATTTGCATCTCGTCAGCTCAGAGGATTTGACCTTGCAACCTTTTGGTTACTAGTCCAACACTCTAACAGCTTGTAACGGTCGTCGTAGTGAATGGACCAAGGCGCAGCGGGTACGTGAATGCTCATGTTTATTTTACTAAATAAAACACGAAAACAATGAACGGACGACAAACAGTCTTGTAGGCTCACACAGCAGTACAAAGAACAACCTCCCACAATTCCCATGACAAACACATTCCTAATTATAGGACCTTCAATCAGAGGCAACGATAGACAGCTGCCTCCAATTGAAGGCCCCAATCCCAATTACTTTAAACACAGATCTAAACACCCTAGAACAGACATAGAAATATACAAACATTGAACAATGACCAAAACCCCGGAATACATAAATCAAACACCCCACTACATACACACACACCCCGAACCACATAAAACAAATACCCCCTGCCACGTCCTGACCAAACTATAATAACAAATAACCCCTATTACTGGTCAGGATGTGACACAGCTAGGCTACGCTGCCGCCCCAAAGAATGTGCACAGGTAAGATCAGGGATATTACCTCTGCGTATTGAAACAGGTAAGATCAGGGATATTACTTCTGCGTATTGAAACAGGTAAGATCAGGGATATTACCTCTGCGTACTGAAACAGGTAAGATCAGGGATATTACCTCTGCGTATTGAAACAGGTAAGATCAGGCATATTGCCTCTGCGTATTGAAACAGGTAAGATCAGGGATATTACCTCTGCGTATTGAAACAGGTAAGATCAGGGATATTGCCTCTGCGTATTGAAACAGGTAAGATCAGGCATATTGCCTCTGCGTATTGAAACAGGTATTGTGGTGAACTGGAAGAGGAAAGACTATGTAACTATTGTGACCTCTGAGAAATAGAGAATGGAACTCATGTTATTCTTTATTGCCCTTTCTACCACGATATACACTTGTTCTTATTCCAGAAAGCACAGCAGATATACCCTGGCATTATGTGGCTGAGTGATGAGGAGACAGACCACCAGATATACCCTGGCATTATGTGGCTGAGTGATGAGGAGACAGACCACCTGATATACCCTGGCATTATCTGGCTGAGTGATGAGGAGACAGACCACCAGATATACCCTGGCATTATGTGGCTGAGTGAAGAGGAGACAGACCACCAGATATACCCTGGCATTATGTGGCTGAGTGATGAGGAGACAGACCACCAGATATACCCTGGCATTATGTGGCTGAGTGATGAGGAGACAGACCACCTGATATACCCTGGCATTATGTGGCTGAGTGATGAGGAGACAGACCACCAGATATACCCTGGCATTATGTGGCTGAGTGATGAGGAGACAGACCACCAGATATACCCTGGCATTATCTGGCTGAGTGATGAGGAGACAGACCACCAGATATACCCTGGTATTATGTGGCTGAGTGATGAGGAGACAGACCACCTGATATACCCTGGCATTATGTGGCTGAGTGATGAGGAGACAGACCACCAGATATACCCTGGTATTATATGGCTGAGTGATGAGGAGACAGACCACCAGATATACCCTGGTATTATCTGGCTGAGTGATGAGGAGACAGACCACAAGATATACCCTGGCATTATGTGGCTGAGTGATGAGGAGACAGACCACCAGATATACCCTGGCATTATGTGGCTGAGTGATGAGGAGACAGACCACCAGATATACCATGGCATTATCTGGCTGAGTGATGAGGAGACAGACCACCAGATATACCCTGGTATTATGTGGCTGAGTGATGAGGAGACAGACCACCAGATATACCCTGGCATTATGTGGCTGAGTGATGAGGAGACAGACCACCAGATATACCCTGGTATTATGTGGCTGAGTGATGAGGAGAAATTGAAATGTTTTTTTGTCCATTGTGTATTTCCGTTTGCAGAATATTTACATAAAGCATGGAATAAAAGAAAAAAGGCTACCTATAATTAAATAGTACAATTTTGTATATTCTATGTGGTTAATGGTGTGTGTATATAGATGGTGTAAAGGCTTGTCTACCATATGAATCTTCTATGTGGTTAATGGTGTGTGTATATAGATGGTGTAAAGGCTTGTCTACCATATGAATCTTCTATGTGGTTAATGGTGTGTGTATATAGATGGTGTAAAGGCTTGTCTACCATATGAATCTTCTATGTGGTTAATGGTGTGTGTATATAGATGGTGTAAAGGCTTGTCTACCATATGAATCTTCTATGTGGTTAACGGTGTGTGTATATAGATGGTGTAAAGGCTTGTCTACCATATGAATCTTCTATGTGGTTAACGGTGTGTGTATATAGATGGTGTAAAGGCTTGTCTACCATATGAATCTTCTATGTGGTTAACGGTGTGTGTATATAGATGGTGTAAAGGCTTGTCTACCATATGAATCTTCTATGTGGTTAACGGTGTGTGTATATAGATGGTGTAAAGGCTTGTCTACCATATGAATCTTCTATGTGGTTAATGGTGTGTGTATATAGATGGTGTAAAGGCTTGTCTACCATATGAATCTTCTATGTGGTTAATGGTGTGTGTATATAGATGGTGTAAAGGCTTGTCTACCATATGAATCTTCTATGTGGTTAATGGTGTGTGTATATAGATGGTGTAAAGGCTTGTCTACCATATGAATCTTCTATGTGGTTAATGGTGTGTGTATATAGATGGTGTAAAGGCTTGTCTACCATATGAATCTTCTATGTGGTTAATGGTGTGTGTATATAGATGGTGTAAAGGCTTGTCTACCATATGAATCTTCTATGTGGTTAATGGTGTGTGTATATAGATGGTGTAAAGGCTTGTCTACCATATGAATCTTCTATGTGGTTAATGGTGTGTGTATATAGATGGTGTAAAGGCTTGTCTACCATATGAATCTTCTATGTGGTTAATGGTGTGTGTATATAGATGGTGTAAAGGCTTGTCTACCATATGAATCTTCTATGTGGTTAATGGTGTGTGTATATAGATGGTGTAAAGGCTTGTCTACCATATGAATCTTCTATGTGGTTAATGGTGTGTGTATATAGATGGTGTAAAGGCTTGTCTACCATATGAATCTTCTATGTGGTTAACGGTGTGTGTATATAGATGGTGTAAAGGCTTGTCTACCATATGAATCTTCTATGTGGTTAACGGTGTGTGTATATAGATGGTGTAAAGGCTTGTCTACCATATGAATCTTCTATGTGGTTAACGGTGTGTGTATATAGATGGTGTAAAGGCTTGTCTACCATATGAATCTTCTATGTGGTTAATGGTGTGTGTATATAGATGGTGTAAAGGCTTGTCTACCATATGAATCTTCTATGTGGTTAATGGTGTGTGTATATAGATGGTGTAAAGGCTTGTCTACCATATGAATCTTCTATGTGGTTAATGGTGTGTGTATATAGATGGTGTATAGGCTTGTCTACCATATGAATCTTCTATGTGGTTAATGGTGTGTGTATATAGATGGTGTAAAGGCTTGTCTACCATATGAATCTTCTATGTGGTTAATGGTGTGTGTATATAGATGGTGTAAAGGCTTGTCTACCATATGAATCTTCTATGTGGTTAATGGTGTGTGTATATAGATGGTGTAAAGGCTTGTCTACCATATGAATCTTCTATGTGGTTAATGGTGTGTGTATATAGATGGTGTAAAGGCTTGTCTACCATATGAATCTTCTATGTGGTTAATGGTGTGTGTATATAGATGGTGTAAAGGCTTGTCTACCATATGAATCTTCTATGTGGTTAATGGTGTGTGTATATAGATGGTGTATAGGCTTGTCTACCATATGAATCTTCTATGTGGTTAATGGTGTGTGTATATAGATGGTGTAAAGGCTTGTCTACCATATGAATCTTCTATGTGGTTAATGGTGTGTGTATATAGATGGTGTAAAGGCTTGTCTACCATATGAATCTTCTATGTGGTTAATGGTGTGTGTATATAGATGGTGTAAAGGCTTGTCTACCATATGAATCTTCTATGTGGTTAATGGTGTGTGTATATAGATGGTGTAAAGGCTTGTCTACCATATGAATCTTCTATGTGGTTAATGGTGTGTGTATATAGATGGTGTAAAGGCTTGTCTACCATATGAATCTTCTATGTGGTTAATGGTGTGTGTATATAGATGGTGTAAAGGCTTGTCTACCATATGAATCTTCTATGTGGTTAACGGTGTGTGTATATAGATGGTGTAAAGGCTTGTCTACCATATGAATCTTCTATGTGGTTAACGGTGTGTGTATATAGATGGTGTAAAGGCTTGTCTACCATATGAATCTTCTATGTGGTTAACGGTGTGTGTATATAGATGGTGTAAAGGCTTGTCTACCATATGAATCTTCTATGTGGTTAACGGTGTGTGTATATAGATGGTGTAAAGGCTTGTCTACCATATGAATCTTCTATGTGGTTAACGGTGTGTGTATATAGATGGTGTAAAGGCTTGTCTACCATATGAATCTTCTATGTGGTTAACGGTGTGTGTATATAGATGGTGTAAAGGCTTGTCTACCATATGAATCTTCTATGTGGTTAACGGTGTGTGTATATAGATGGTGTAAAGGCTTGTCTACCATATGAATCTTCTATGTGGTTAACGGTGTGTGTATATAGATGGTGTAAAGGCTTGTCTACCATATGAATCTTCTATGTGGTTAACGGTGTGTGTATATAGATGGTGTAAAGGCTTGTCTACCATATGAATCTTCTATGTGGTTAACGGTGTGTGTATATAGATGGTGTAAAGGCTTGTCTACCATATGAATCTTCTATGTGGTTAACGGTGTGTGTATATAGATGGTGTAAAGGCTTGTCTACCATATGAATCTTCTATGTGGTTAATGGTGTGTGTATATAGATGGTGTAAAGGCTTGTCTACCATATGAATCTTCTATGTGGTTAATGGTGTGTGTATATAGATGGTGTAAAGGCTTGTCTACCATATGAATCTTCTATGTGGTTAATGGTGTGTGTATATAGATGGTGTAAAGGCTTGTCTACCATATGAATCTTCTATGTGGTTAATGGTGTGTGTATATAGATGGTGTAAAGGCTTGTCTACCATATGAATCTTCTATGTGGTTAATGGTGTGTGTATATAGATGGTGTAAAGGCTTGTCTACCATATGAATCTTCTATGTGGTTAATGGTGTGTGTATATAGATGGTGTAAAGGCTTGTCTACCATATGAATCTTCTATGTGGTTAATGGTGTGTGTATATAGATGGTGTAAAGGCTTGTCTACCATATGAATCTTCTATGTGGTTAATGGTGTGTGTATATAGATGGTGTAAAGGCTTGTCTACCATATGAATCTTCTATGTGGTTAATGGTGTGTGTATATAGATGGTGTAAAGGCTTGTCTACCATATGAATCTTCTATGTGGTTAATGGTGTGTGTATATAGATGGTGTAAAGGCTTGTCTACCATATGAATCTTCTATGTGGTTAATGGTGTGTGTATATAGATGGTGTAAAGGCTTGTCTACCATATGAATCTTCTATGTGGTTAATGGTGTGTGTATATAGATGGTGTAAAGGCTTGTCTACCATATGAATCTTCTATGTGGTTAATGGTGTGTGTATATAGATGGTGTAAAGGCTTGTCTACCATATGAATCTTCTATGTGGTTAATGGTGTGTGTATATAGATGGTGTAAAGGCTTGTCTACCATATGAATCTTCTATGTGGTTAATGGTGTGTGTATATAGATGGTGTAAAGGCTTGTCTACCATATGAATCTTCTATGTGGTTAATGGTGTGTGTATATAGATGGTGTAAAGGCTTGTCTACCATATGAATCTTCTATGTGGTTAATGGTGTGTGTATATAGATGGTGTAAAGGCTTGTCTACCATATGAATCTTCTATGTGGTTAATGGTGTGTGTATATAGATGGTGTAAAGGCTTGTCTACCATATGAATCTTCTATGTGGTTAATGGTGTGTGTATATAGATGGTGTAAAGGCTTGTCTACCATATGAATCTTCTATGTGGTTAATGGTGTGTGTATATAGATGGTGTAAAGGCTTGTCTACCATATGAATCTTCTATGTGGTTAATGGTGTGTGTATATAGATGGTGTAAAGGCTTGTCTACCATATGAATCTTCTATGTGGTTAATGGTGTGTGTATATAGATGGTGTAAAGGCTTGTCTACCATATGAATCTTCTATGTGGTTAATGGTGTGTGTATATAGATGGTGTAAAGGCTTGTCTACCATATGAATCTTCTATGTGGTTAATGGTGTGTGTATATAGATGGTGTAAAGGCTTGTCTACCATATGAATCTTCTATGTGGTTAATGGTGTGTGTATATAGATGGTGTAAAGGCTTGTCTACCATATGAATCTTCTATGTGGTTAATGGTGTGTGTATATAGATGGTGTAAAGGCTTGTCTACCATATGAATCTTCTATGTGGTTAATGGTGTGTGTATATAGATGGTGTAAAGGCTTGTCTACCATATGAATCTTCTATGTGGTTAATGGTGTGTGTATATAGATGGTGTAAAGGCTTGTCTACCATATGAATCTTCTATGTGGTTAATGGTGTGTGTATATAGATGGTGTAAAGGCTTGTCTACCATATGAATCTTCTATGTGGTTAATGGTGTGTGTATATAGATGGTGTAAAGGCTTGTCTACCATATGAATCTTCTATGTGGTTAATGGTGTGTGTATATAGATGGTGTAAAGGCTTGTCTACCATATGAATCTTCTATGTGGTTAATGGTGTGTGTATATAGATGGTGTAAAGGCTTGTCTACCATATGAATCTTCTATGTGGTTAATGGTGTGTGTATATAGATGGTGTAAAGGCTTGTCTACCATATGAATCTTCTATGTGGTTAATGGTGTGTGTATATAGATGGTGTAAAGGCTTGTCTACCATATGAATCTTCTATGTGGTTAATGGTGTGTGTATATAGATGGTGTAAAGGCTTGTCTACCATATGAATCTTCTATGTGGTTAATGGTGTGTGTATATAGATGGTGTAAAGGCTTGTCTACCATATGAATCTTCTATGTGGTTAATGGTGTGTGTATATAGATGGTGTAAAGGCTTGTCTACCATATGAATCTTCTATGTGGTTAATGGTGTGTGTATATAGATGGTGTAAAGGCTTGTCTACCATATGAATCTTCTATGTGGTTAATGGTGTGTGTATATAGATGGTGTAAAGGCTTGTCTACCATATGAATCTTCTATGTGGTTAATGGTGTGTGTATATAGATGGTGTAAAGGCTTGTCTACCATATGAATCTTCTATGTGGTTAATGGTGTGTGTATATAGATGGTGTAAAGGCTTGTCTACCATATGAATCTTCTATGTGGTTAATGGTGTGTGTATATAGATGGTGTAAAGGCTTGTCTACCATATGAATCTTCTATGTGGTTAACGGTGTGTGTATATAGATGGTGTAAAGGCTTGTCTACCATATGAATCTTCTATGTGGTTAACGGTGTGTGTATATAGATGGTGTAAAGGCTTGTCTACCATATGAATCTTCTATGTGGTTAACGGTGTGTGTATATAGATGGTGTAAAGGCTTGTCTACCATATGAATCTTCTATGTGGTTAACGGTGTGTGTATATAGATGGTGTAAAGGCTTGTCTACCATATGAATCTTCTATGTGGTTAACGGTGTGTGTATATAGATGGTGTAAAGGCTTGTCTACCATATGAATCTTCTATGTGGTTAACGGTGTGTGTATATAGATGGTGTAAAGGCTTGTCTACCATATGAATCTTCTATGTGGTTAACTGGTGTGTGTATATAGATGGTGTAAAGGCTTGTCTACCATATGAATCTTCTATGTGGTTAACGGTGTGTGTATATAGATGGTGTAAAGGCTTGTCTACCATATGAATCTTCTATGTGGTTAACGGTGTGTGTATATAGATGGTGTAAAGGCTTGTCTACCATATGAATCTTCTATGTGGTTAACGGTGTGTGTATATAGATGGTGTAAAGGCTTGTCTACCATATGAATCTTCTATGTGGTTAACGGTGTGTGTATATAGATGGTGTAAAGGCTTGTCTACCATATGAATCTTCTATGTGGTTAACGGTGTGTGTATATAGATGGTGTAAAGGCTTGTCTACCATATGAATCTTCTATGTGGTTAACGGTGTGTGTATATAGATGGTGTAAAGGCTTGTCTACCATATGAATCTTCTATGTGGTTAACGGTGTGTGTATATAGATGGTGTAAAGGCTTGTCTACCATATGAATCTTCTATGTGGTTAACGGTGTGTGTATATAGATGGTGTAAAGGCTTGTCTACCATATGAATCTTCTATGTGGTTAACGGTGTGTGTATATAGATGGTGTAAAGGCTTGTCTACCATATGAATCTTCTATGTGGTTAACGGTGTGTGTATATAGATGGTGTAAAGGCTTGTCTACCATATGAATCTTCTATGTGGTTAACGGTGTGTGTATATAGATGGTGTAAAGGCTTGTCTACCATATGAATCTTCTATGTGGTTAACGGTGTGTGTATATAGATGGTGTAAAGGCTTGTCTACCATATGAATCTTCTATGTGGTTAACGGTGTGTGTATATAGATGGTGTAAAGGCTTGTCTACCATATGAATCTTCTATGTGGTTAACGGTGTGTGTATATAGATGGTGTAAAGGCTTGTCTACCATATGAATCTTCTATGTGGTTAACGGTGTGTGTATATAGATGGTGTAAAGGCTTGTCTACCATATGAATCTTCTATGTGGTTAACGGTGTGTGTATATAGATGGTGTAAAGGCTTGTCTACCATATGAATCTTCTATGTGGTTAACGGTGTGTGTATATAGATGGTGTAAAGGCTTGTCTACCATATGAATCTTCTATGTGGTTAACGGTGTGTGTATATAGATGGTGTAAAGGCTTGTCTACCATATGAATCTTCTATGTGGTTAACGGTGTGTGTATATAGATGGTGTAAAGGCTTGTCTACCATATGAATCTTCTATGTGGTTAACGGTGTGTGTATATAGATGGTGTAAAGGCTTGTCTACCATATGAATCTTCTATGTGGTTAACGGTGTGTGTATATAGATGGTGTAAAGGCTTGTCTACCATATGAATCTTCTATGTGGTTAACGGTGTGTGTATATAGATGGTGTAAAGGCTTGTCTACCATATGAATCTTCTATGTGGTTAACGGTGTGTGTATATAGATGGTGTAAAGGCTTGTCTACCATATGAATCTTCTATGTGGTTAACGGTGTGTGTATATAGATGGTGTAAAGGCTTGTCTACCATATGAATCTTCTATGTGGTTAATGGTGTGTGTATATAGATGGTGTAAAGGCTTGTCTACCATATGAATCTTCTATGTGGTTAATGGTGTGTGTATATAGATGGTGTAAAGGCTTGTCTACCATATGAATCTTCTATGTGGTTAATGGTGTGTGTATATAGATGGTGTAAAGGCTTGTCTACCATATGAATCTTCTATGTGGTTAATGGTGTGTGTATATAGATGGTGTAAAGGCTTGTCTACCATATGAATCTTCTATGTGGTTAATGGTGTGTGTATATAGATGGTGTAAAGGCTTGTCTACCATATGAATCTTCTATGTGGTTAATGGTGTGTGTATATAGATGGTGTAAAGGCTTGTCTACCATATGAATCTTCTATGTGGTTAATGGTGTGTGTATATAGATGGTGTAAAGGCTTGTCTACCATATGAATCTTCTATGTGGTTAATGGTGTGTGTATATAGATGGTGTAAAGGCTTGTCTACCATATGAATCTTCTATGTGGTTAATGGTGTGTGTATATAGATGGTGTAAAGGCTTGTCTACCATATGAATCTTCTATGTGGTTAATGGTGTGTGTATATAGATGGTGTAAAGGCTTGTCTACCATATGAATCTTCTATGTGGTTAATGGTGTGTGTATATAGATGGTGTAAAGGCTTGTCTACCATATGAATCTTCTATGTGGTTAATGGTGTGTGTATATAGATGGTGTAAAGGCTTGTCTACCATATGAATCTTCTATGTGGTTAATGGTGTGTGTATATAGATGGTGTAAAGGCTTGTCTACCATATGAATCTTCTATGTGGTTAATGGTGTGTGTATATAGATGGTGTAAAGGCTTGTCTACCATATGAATCTTCTATGTGGTTAATGGTGTGTGTATATAGATGGTGTAAAGGCTTGTCTACCATATGAATCTTCTATGTGGTTAATGGTGTGTGTATATAGATGGTGTAAAGGCTTGTCTACCATATGAATCTTCTATGTGGTTAATGGTGTGTGTATATAGATGGTGTAAAGGCTTGTCTACCATATGAATCTTCTATGTGGTTAATGGTGTGTGTATATAGATGGTGTAAAGGCTTGTCTACCATATGAATCTTCTATGTGGTTAACGGTGTGTGTATATAGATGGTGTAAAGGCTTGTCTACCATATGAATCTTCTATGTGGTTAACGGTGTGTGTATATAGATGGTGTAAAGGCTTGTCTACCATATGAATCTTCTATGTGGTTAACGGTGTGTGTATATAGATGGTGTAAAGGCTTGTCTACCATATGAATCTTCTATGTGGTTAACGGTGTGTGTATATAGATGGTGTAAAGGCTTGTCTACCATATGAATCTTCTATGTGGTTAACGGTGTGTGTATATAGATGGTGTAAAGGCTTGTCTACCATATGAATCTTCTATGTGGTTAACGGTGTGTGTATATAGATGGTGTAAAGGCTTGTCTACCATATGAATCTTCTATGTGGTTAACGGTGTGTGTATATAGATGGTGTAAAGGCTTGTCTACCATATGAATCTTCTATGTGGTTAACGGTGTGTGTATATAGATGGTGTAAAGGCTTGTCTACCATATGAATCTTCTATGTGGTTAACGGTGTGTGTATATAGATGGTGTAAAGGCTTGTCTACCATATGAATCTTCTATGTGGTTAACGGTGTGTGTATATAGATGGTGTAAAGGCTTGTCTACCATATGAATCTTCTATGTGGTTAACGGTGTGTGTATATAGATGGTGTAAAGGCTTGTCTACCATATGAATCTTCTATGTGGTTAACGGTGTGTGTATATAGATGGTGTAAAGGCTTGTCTACCATATGAATCTTCTATGTGGTTAACGGTGTGTGTATATAGATGGTGTAAAGGCTTGTCTACCATATGAATCTTCTATGTGGTTAACGGTGTGTGTATATAGATGGTGTAAAGGCTTGTCTACCATATGAATCTTCTATGTGGTTAACGGTGTGTGTATATAGATGGTGTAAAGGCTTGTCTACCATATGAATCTTCTATGTGGTTAACGGTGTGTGTATATAGATGGTGTAAAGGCTTGTCTACCATATGAATCTTCTATGTGGTTAACGGTGTGTGTATATAGATGGTGTAAAGGCTTGTCTACCATATGAATCTTCTATGTGGTTAACGGTGTGTGTATATAGATGGTGTAAAGGCTTGTCTACCATATGAATCTTCTATGTGGTTAACGGTGTGTGTATATAGATGGTGTAAAGGCTTGTCTACCATATGAATCTTCTATGTGGTTAACGGTGTGTGTATATAGATGGTGTAAAGGCTTGTCTACCATATGAATCTTCTATGTGGTTAACGGTGTGTGTATATAGATGGTGTAAAGGCTTGTCTACCATATGAATCTTCTATGTGGTTAACGGTGTGTGTATATAGATGGTGTAAAGGCTTGTCTACCATATGAATCTTCTATGTGGTTAACGGTGTGTGTATATAGATGGTGTAAAGGCTTGTCTACCATATGAATCTTCTATGTGGTTAACGGTGTGTGTATATAGATGGTGTAAAGGCTTGTCTACCATATGAATCTTCTATGTGGTTAACGGTGTGTGTATATAGATGGTGTAAAGGCTTGTCTACCATATGAATCTTCTATGTGGTTAACGGTGTGTGTATATAGATGGTGTAAAGGCTTGTCTACCATATGAATCTTCTATGTGGTTAACGGTGTGTGTATATAGATGGTGTAAAGGCTTGTCTACCATATGAATCTTCTATGTGGTTAACGGTGTGTGTATATAGATGGTGTAAAGGCTTGTCTACCATATGAATCTTCTATGTGGTTAACGGTGTGTGTATATAGATGGTGTAAAGGCTTGTCTACCATATGAATCTTCTATGTGGTTAACGGTGTGTGTATATAGATGGTGTAAAGGCTTGTCTACCATATGAATCTTCTATGTGGTTAACGGTGTGTGTATATAGATGGTGTAAAGGCTTGTCTACCATATGAATCTTCTATGTGGTTAACGGTGTGTGTATATAGATGGTGTAAAGGCTTGTCTACCATATGAATCTTCTATGTGGTTAACGGTGTGTGTATATAGATGGTGTAAAGGCTTGTCTACCATATGAATCTTCTATGTGGTTAACGGTGTGTGTATATAGATGGTGTAAAGGCTTGTCTACCATATGAATCTTCTATGTGGTTAATGGTGTGTGTATATAGATGGTGTAAAGGCTTGTCTACCATATGAATCTTCTATGTGGTTAATGGTGTGTGTATATAGATGGTGTAAAGGCTTGTCTACCATATGAATCTTCTATGTGGTTAATGGTGTGTGTATATAGATGGTGTAAAGGCTTGTCTACCATATGAATCTTCTATGTGGTTAATGGTGTGTGTATATAGATGGTGTAAAGGCTTGTCTACCATATGAATCTTCTATGTGGTTAATGGTGTGTGTATATAGATGGTGTAAAGGCTTGTCTACCATATGAATCTTCTATGTGGTTAATGGTGTGTGTATATAGATGGTGTAAAGGCTTGTCTACCATATGAATCTTCTATGTGGTTAATGGTGTGTGTATATAGATGGTGTAAAGGCTTGTCTACCATATGAATCTTCTATGTGGTTAATGGTGTGTGTATATAGATGGTGTAAAGGCTTGTCTACCATATGAATCTTCTATGTGGTTAATGGTGTGTGTATATAGATGGTGTAAAGGCTTGTCTACCATATGAATCTTCTATGTGGTTAATGGTGTGTGTATATAGATGGTGTAAAGGCTTGTCTACCATATGAATCTTCTATGTGGTTAATGGTGTGTGTATATAGATGGTGTAAAGGCTTGTCTACCATATGAATCTTCTATGTGGTTAATGGTGTGTGTATATAGATGGTGTAAAGGCTTGTCTACCATATGAATCTTCTATGTGGTTAATGGTGTGTGTATATAGATGGTGTAAAGGCTTGTCTACCATATGAATCTTCTATGTGGTTAATGGTGTGTGTATATAGATGGTGTAAAGGCTTGTCTACCATATGAATCTTCTATGTGGTTAACGGTGTGTGTATATAGATGGTGTAAAGGCTTGTCTACCATATGAATCTTCTATGTGGTTAACGGTGTGTGTATATAGATGGTGTAAAGGCTTGTCTACCATATGAATCTTCTATGTGGTTAACGGTGTGTGTATATAGATGGTGTAAAGGCTTGTCTACCATATGAATCTTCTATGTGGTTAACGGTGTGTGTATATAGATGGTGTAAAGGCTTGTCTACCATATGAATCTTCTATGTGGTTAACGGTGTGTGTATATAGATGGTGTAAAGGCTTGTCTACCATATGAATCTTCTATGTGGTTAACGGTGTGTGTATATAGATGGTGTAAAGGCTTGTCTACCATATGAATCTTCTATGTGGTTAACGGTGTGTGTATATAGATGGTGTAAAGGCTTGTCTACCATATGAATCTTCTATGTGGTTAACGGTGTGTGTATATAGATGGTGTAAAGGCTTGTCTACCATATGAATCTTCTATGTGGTTAACGGTGTGTGTATATAGATGGTGTAAAGGCTTGTCTACCATATGAATCTTCTATGTGGTTAACGGTGTGTGTATATAGATGGTGTAAAGGCTTGTCTACCATATGAATCTTCTATGTGGTTAACGGTGTGTGTATATAGATGGTGTAAAGGCTTGTCTACCATATGAATCTTCTATGTGGTTAACGGTGTGTGTATATAGATGGTGTAAAGGCTTGTCTACCATATGAATCTTCTATGTGGTTAACGGTGTGTGTATATAGATGGTGTAAAGGCTTGTCTACCATATGAATCTTCTATGTGGTTAACGGTGTGTGTATATAGATGGTGTAAAGGCTTGTCTACCATATGAATCTTCTATGTGGTTAACGGTGTGTGTATATAGATGGTGTAAAGGCTTGTCTACCATATGAATCTTCTATGTGGTTAACGGTGTGTGTATATAGATGGTGTAAAGGCTTGTCTACCATATGAATCTTCTATGTGGTTAACGGTGTGTGTATATAGATGGTGTAAAGGCTTGTCTACCATATGAATCTTCTATGTGGTTAACGGTGTGTGTATATAGATGGTGTAAAGGCTTGTCTACCATATGAATCTTCTATGTGGTTAACGGTGTGTGTATATAGATGGTGTAAAGGCTTGTCTACCATATGAATCTTCTATGTGGTTAACGGTGTGTGTATATAGATGGTGTAAAGGCTTGTCTACCATATGAATCTTCTATGTGGTTAACGGTGTGTGTATATAGATGGTGTAAAGGCTTGTCTACCATATGAATCTTCTATGTGGTTAACGGTGTGTGTATATAGATGGTGTAAAGGCTTGTCTACCATATGAATCTTCTATGTGGTTAACGGTGTGTGTATATAGATGGTGTAAAGGCTTGTCTACCATATGAATCTTCTATGTGGTTAACGGTGTGTGTATATAGATGGTGTAAAGGCTTGTCTACCATATGAATCTTCTATGTGGTTAACGGTGTGTGTATATAGATGGTGTAAAGGCTTGTCTACCATATGAATCTTCTATGTGGTTAACGGTGTGTGTATATAGATGGTGTAAAGGCTTGTCTACCATATGAATCTTCTATGTGGTTAACGGTGTGTGTATATAGATGGTGTAAAGGCTTGTCTACCATATGAATCTTCTATGTGGTTAATGGTGTGTGTATATAGATGGTGTAAAGGCTTGTCTACCATATGAATCTTCTATGTGGTTAATGGTGTGTGTATATAGATGGTGTAAAGGCTTGTCTACCATATGAATCTTCTATGTGGTTAATGGTGTGTGTATATAGATGGTGTAAAGGCTTGTCTACCATATGAATCTTCT